>NW_027513124.1:222500-267984 GCF_048772815.1 Callospermophilus lateralis | reverse complement strand
CCATACCATTTAATGGTTCTTGAAAGAATTGAAACCTACAGTGCCTCCAACTTCATCCGTGAAAAATGCTAGATAAATACCAAGAAATTTTTGAAATTCCCATAACCAGGTGTCAGAGGAGAACATTTGGATGTCCTGTTGCTGATCAGGAGTGTTCCAGACAGTGGTTTGATTGACTGGGTTTCATGAAAATGGTGTAGAACTGAAATGCCAGTATGTTGGAGCCTGCTGAGTATTGGGCCCAGAACTGTGGTGTGCAGGTGTGGGATAAAACATTTGTGTTGGGGCCATTTGGATCTACCATTGACTTCCAAATGGCTTGTGACTGACATGGTGCAGCCAGCAGACCCTTATATGTAAAGGCATCTTGTTATATGGAGAGGTTTCAGGCAATGTTCCGAATCAGGTTGCTATCTTCAAGTGGGCAAGCTATGTGGGATAGAATCCTGGTTGGTGCATTCTCCTGCAGACTCTGACCGACAACACGTGACAGAACTACCTTCAGCACTGTGTCCCAGTTGAACTTCTTGTATTTCGTAGAGCAAATACCAAACTCCCAGTGCAGCAGCAAGAAACACCATGAATAGTGGAGGATGACTAAATGGGTACACAGTCCACACAGGGAGACACTTAGCCTTCAGTGGCCACAGTTTACTTACAAAGAGAGAATTCGGCACTTTGCCTCATTTTCATTGGAAAATAAGAAACCAATTTCTTCAGGTCACATAGATGCAGAGCCAGCTTTGATGGTCTCACAACAAAGGAAGCTAAAGCTCCTGAAAACAACATATATTTCAAGTGCCCAACCTCAGAGGCAGTTTCTCAAAAAGTCGTTAGGCCAGCAGAGCTCCATGTTTGTGGAGTGTTTACCTGTTAGACAAGGATGCAAGAAAAGACCACTGACTCCAATTAAAATCAAATTAAACTAAGCTTATTATTTTCACCAGCCAGGCTAACTCTCCCTCCCAAAACGGCCGGAACAAGACAGCAACCCCAACTTACCTACAGCCCAGCTTTAAAGCCCAGAAAGTTACACAAAAGGGGGGTTAGAGATAACAGAACTCGGACAAGCATCACACTAATGGTAGTTTATATATATATATATATATATATATATATATATATATATATATATATATATATATATATATATTTTTTTTTTTTTTTTTTTTTTTTTTTTTTTGCTGGCCCCAACAACAGAATTTGTGAGGACCATTAGACCCTCAGAGATGGTCATTGTCTGTCCACGGAAGGCCAATATTTATGATGTGTCGCTAATGTTTCACAGAGTGCTGCTATCTGGTCAGAGAGCCAGACATGGGTGAGTTCAGGGCATGGGCAGGCATTCCAAGCAGGTTCAGAATTTGCAGTAATTTATAGTAAAGCCAAAATTATCTTATCATGGCTTTGTGGCAAGATGGCTCCCAATTTTAATAAAAGATCAGGTTGGGCCTATCATTCCCCCCTTTTCTTATGTGTTCCTTTCAAATCTTTGATAGATTAAGGGAAGTGCACTGAGGAAATTTAAATCCCTCAAGTAACAGTCTCCAAATTTCTAGAACTCACCCAAAACGGGTCTCCCTGATTTTACCTGACTTAATTAATTACGTATATTAATAGTCTATTTATTTTTGGCTCCATTGTTGTAAGAAGGGAGGCCTCACGCATTTTGGATTCTTCTGCGCTGAGAGAGGGTGACGTAAGGGTCATGGCATGAGGGACATGAGTTGCCTTTTAGAATTTAGTTGAGGGACATGAGTTGCCTTTTAGATTTCAGCTTGGTTTGAAGTCTGGTTGGGGAAGAACAGGTTGTAAAGTCATCTGGGAATGGGTTCTTCTATGAGAGTAACAAAAACCATGAGTAATGAATAAATGTTGCAGCAGCTGGAACATGTCACCGTATAGAAGTTCCCTCACCATTCTTTAATATCCTCAGTTATCAGGACTGTCAACTTAATATTTAATTTTTTGTTTTACATTTGTCCCTCCCCATAAGATACAGTTTATTAATTTAATGTCATCTGATCTTGCAAAATCCTTTTTCTAGTATGACCTCTGTGTCTAATAGAGAAACCTTTAATTCTGTTACTCAGGGCTGGATAATCGTACTAGCAAACACCAAGCCTACCTCTGTAGGTTAGGAATATCTGTAGGCCCTAAACTAAATTTTCTGCCTCTGGCAGCTCCTCTTAATAGTCTCTTTTTATAGTTATCAGGCATTCCTCTCTGAGAATCCTTCTTTGTAACCTCCAGTCTTACTTATTTTGGGAGGCTAACATAAAGTGTATACCTTAAAATATTAATATTTGTTTTCTTGGCCGATTCATTTAACTTTAATTTTAAATCCTAATCTTAAACATCCAGCAAATAAATTTTAACAGCCTTATATTGAGAGTACTGGGCTTTAATATCTATAACTTAATTATTATTTATCTTTTCATTAATTGGGATATGTATTATTCTGTCTGTCTTGTAGGTGATGACTTATTATCTTAAATTAACCCATGTTGTGTTATTAAAGCAACACTTCTGTAAAAGACTAACAGGGAATCTTTAGATCACTTATAAGCAAATTAAAAATAATTTTTTTAACAAGAGTAAAAATACTTAGTTTCTGTAATAGCTACCCTGAATTTTTTGGCTGAGTTATACATTATATGCCCTGTTTGAGATCCTAGTAATCTTCACAGAAAAACAAAAGAACTTTTGAACATAACTTTAAATGAAATAAAATCTGACCTACTCCTTTTGTAGTCATTCTCACATGTAGTAAGATGGGACACAGAGCCTTATCTCAGGTAAGGCAGGCCTCTTTATAAATATTAAGTGTTTTAGTTCTAAAGCTGATCATTGTTTTTTAAATATCATTTTACAAAGTTTACATAAATTGTTTGAGGTCACATGAACATTATCTAACATCATATGACATCACATTTAAAACATGGATTAAAGAAAGGCTGAAAGATTTTAACCTTTACATATATTAGGCTCTGATTAACTTAAAAATACATTTAAATTGTTCCCCAATGAAAAAAGTAACATAAAACTTTACATATCTTATTGATAACAAGTAAATAAATCCCCAGTACATTTTTTTTACCATACAACTTCAGAATACCAGCTTGATATAATGCTCTTTAAATGTTTCTAACTTACAGACTTGTATACCTGGAAGATATGAGCACATTAATAGCATCAATATTACATTGATATTTCAAGATTAACCAAGTTTAGCTTTTAAAGAAATGTCAGTAGAGTGCTCTAAAATAACAGTTCTTATTTAATCAGTTGTTTAATTTTTATGGTTGCTTGCTCTAGAAAAAATAAAACTTAATAAACACAATGTTATGGGTAAACTTATGTTTTCAGAAATTTTTGTCTCTTTAACACATGACTGATTTTTACAATCTGATACAGACCTTAGTAAATCAATCGGGTATCTAACAAATGTACTCAAGAATGAGAAATTCCACATCAAATTTACTTTACTTATTTATTAAAATATTAGACAAATGTATTGAACAGTGTAAACCATTTTTTTCTTGAAGGAAAAGTCCTAGAATCAAGGCATTTTAGACATTTTGTAGATATTAATATTTTACTAGATTTTTGAACACCTATAAAAACTTGTAAGCTTACATTTAAAAACATTTATTTTTATCTGTTTATCCAATTTAAATTGAACAATTTTAATCACGTGAATTAAAGATCTTTGGATCCACTTTTTTTAAATTAATTTTTATTTTAGGTTGTTCAAAACATTACATAGTTCTTGATATATTATATTTCACACTTGATTCAAGTGGGATATGAACTCCCGTTTTTACCCCATATACAGATTGCAGAATCACATCAGTTGCACAACCATTGATTTACATATTGCCATTCTGGTGTCTGTTGTATTCTGCTGCCTTTCCTATCCTCTACTATCCCCACTCCCCCATCCCCTCCCCTCTTCTCTCTCTACCCCCTCTACTGTAATTCATTTCTCCCCCCTCATATTTTTCCTCCTTTCCCCTCACTTTCTCTTGTATGTAATTTTGTATACCCCTGAGGGCCTTCTTCCATTTACAGGAAATTTCCCTTCTCTCTCCCTTTCCCACCCACCTCTCATCCCTGTTTAATGTTAATCTTCTTCTCATGCTCTTCATCCCTACTCTGTTCTTAGTTACTCTCCTTATATCAAAGAAGACATTTGGCATTTGTTTTTGAGGGATTGGCTAGCTTCACTTAGCATAATCTGCTCTAATGCCATCCATTTCTCTCCAAATTCTATGATTTTGTCATTTCTTAATGCAGAGTAATACTCCATTGTGTAAAAATGCCACATATTTTTTATCCATTCGTCTATTGAATGGCATCTAGGTTGCTTCCACAGTCTTGCTATTGTGAATTGTGCTGCTATGAACATGGATGTAGCAGTGTCCCTATAGTGTGCTCTTTTTAGGTCTTTAGGGAATAGACCGAGTAGGGGAATAGCTGGATCAAATGGTGGTTTTATTCCCAGCTTTCCAAGAAATCTCCATACTGCTTTCCAAATTGGCCGCACCAATTTGCAGTCCCACCAGCAATGTACAAGAGTTCCCTTTTTCCCCACATCCTCGCCAGCACTTGTTGTTGTTTGACTTCCTAATGGCTGCTAATCTTACTGGAGTGAGATGGTATCTTAGGGTGGTTTTGATTTGCATTTCTCTGACTGCTAGAGATGGTGAGCATTTTTTCATATACTTGTTGATTGATTGTATGTCCTCCTCTGAGAAATTTCTATTCAGGCCCTTGGCCCATTTGTTGATTGGGTTATTTGTTATCTTATTGTCTAATTTTTTGAGTTCTTTGTATATTCTGGATATTAGGGCTCTGTGTGAAGTGTGAGGAGTAAAGATTTGTTCCCAGGACGTAGGATCCCTATTTACCTCTCTTATTCTTTCTTTTGCTGAGAAAAAACTTTTTAGTTTGAGTAAGTCCCATTTGTTGATTCTAGTTATTAACACTTGTGCTATGGGTGTCCTATTGAGGAATTTGGAGCCCAACCCCACAGTATGTAGATCATAGCCAACTTTTTCTTCTATCAGACGCCATGTCTCTGATTTGATATCAAGTTCCTTGATCCACTTTGAGTTAACTTTTTTGCATGGCAAGAGAAAGGGATTCATTTCATTTTGTTGCATATGGATTTCCAGTTTTCCCAACACCATTTGTTGAAGATGCTATCCTTCTTCAATTGCATGCTTTTAGCCCCTTTATCGAATATAAGATAGTTGTAGTTTTGTGGATTGGTTTCTGAGTCCTCTATTCTGTACCATTGGTCCACCCACCTGTTTTGGTACCAGTACCCTGCTGTTTTTGTTACTATTGCTCTGTAGTATAGTTTGAAGTCTGGTATAGCTATCCCGCCTGATTCACACTTCCTGCTTAGCATTGTTTTTGCTATTCTGGGTCTTTTATTTTTCCATATGAATTTCATGATTGCTTTCTCTATTTCTACAAGAAATGCCGTTGGGATTTTGATTGGCATTGCATTAAACCTATAGAGAACTTTTGGTAATATCGCCATTTTGATGATGTTAGTTCTACCTATCCATGAACAGGGTATATTTTTCCATCTTCTAAGATCTTCTTCTATTTCTTTCTTTAGGTTTCTGTAGTTTTCATTGTATAAGTCTTTCACCTCTTTTGTTAGGTTGATTCCCAAGTATTTTATTTTATTTGAGGATATTGTGAATGGGGTGGTTGTCCTCATTTCCATTTCAGAGGATTTGTGGCTGATATACAGGAATGTCTTTGATTTATGTGTGTTGATATTATATCCTGCCACTTTGCTGAATTCATTTATTAGCTCTAGTAGTTTCTTTGTAGACCCTTTTGGGTCTGCTAGGTATAGAATCATGTCATCTGCAAATAGTGATAATTTGAGTTCTTTTCCTATTTTTATGCCTTTAATTTCTTTCGTCTGTCTAATTGCTCTGGCCAGTGATTCGAGAACTATGTTGAACCGAAGTGGTGAGAGAGGGCGTCCCTTAAAATTTGTTTTTATGAGTGCTTTTTTTATTATGAGCGCTCCTTATATATGTTAATTTCTGTATCATATATATGAATTAAGAATATATATATATATAGACATACAACAAATAACAAAAGTGTGCACACATAATAATAGTAAAGGCCTTGTAGCTTTTAGCAGGTGAAATCTCCATTGCCATGTTTTAAAAACTCCACAGTTGGTCAAAGATAGAACTGATCAGAAAAACATTAACCTAGGTCTGTAGGATCAAAATTATGAGTTAGAAAAATTAAAGGATCTAAGGAAAAAAATAAGAGTCCTAGAAAAAATAACTGACCAGTAATTAGTAAATACCATACTATTTACTTTTTTTTTCCTTAAGCCTCATATCAGTCTCCTACTGATCTTGCAGGCTTCTTTCATTTGCATTTCAATCTAAGTCCTGGCTGAGGTCTGGAAGGAACAGGAAAAAACTGCTATTCTGAGCAGACACCTCAGGCCTAACGCATTTTAACCATAATTTTCCAGATAGGATGTTGAAAATTTTGATACAAGTTTAAGACAAAATTTACAAAATTTTATATCTTTACATCTTGTGTTGTCAACAGATACCATACTATGATTTACTATCCTTGTCCAAATTAATGCACTGGTACACACAGTGACATTTTCCCAGGCTACCCAATTAAAAATTGGTGAAAAAAAAAGACTGAATGATTGGAAAATTTCTTGCCAACTTGGAAGTAGAGTTCTTTAGTTTTCCATCCTAAGTATTTAAGTTCTCTGGCATGAATTATCTGAAATCATAAACTAAACAATTATCTGAATCTGACTTTTAACGGCAAGATTCTGCAATGCTTCAAAAACCCAATAAGCTACCAGATTGTTACAATAAAACATCATCATTTAGACACACATTCAGGTAAAATCATTCCCAAGAAACAATATATAATATCAACACATTATTGCACATGTCTTAAAGTGCCAGAAACAAAGACACACGACAGACAGAAAGGAGCTTCAGACTATGACTGACAGACAGAAGCCTTTAAAACAGAGCAGATAAGAGAAAAATCTCCTACACCAGTTGCACCACAGATGTCCCCACAAGGGGACCAGATGTTTTCACAGAGGAGCATCCTGAAATGTAAAATCAAGGGTCTCCATAGTGACTTTCCTGCATTTAGTGTCCCCTTTTTTTCCCTCTTTTTTAAGATGACAGAGGTGGCATTATCGTTAAATTGCAGGGAAAGACCTAGGGAATTCTCTGAAAAAATAAGGCTTCAGCAGCTGCTGAGAGTCCCTCAGTCCCTCCTTTTACTTACAGGATTTGCTCCTCTGGTTCAGTTCCACCACAAGCATGCTCCATCTCCTAACATTTCTGTAGTCAGCTCTCAAAAAGTTCCAGGGTGCGGGTGGGTTATCAAAATTTGTAACTTAAAGTTGGGTTCCTGAACTTGAAGCCAATTAATGCCAATTTAAAAATGAGGACAGGGTTTTGAGAAAAAGAAAAACGAAGGTTTATTGCTTTGCTAACAAAGATAAACACAGGGACTCTGCCAAAAGGATGTGACTCTCTTTATCTGGAGGGACAAGGGATTTTAAAGGAGTTTCACTTATTAACCTGGGAGATACTCAGTTCTTAGGTCCCCCGCAGGCACTGCCCTCTGCAGTGAGTGTACTCCAGGCAGCCAGCTAGGGGCTTCTCTCATACTGCTTAACAAACGGGTGTAAAGTTCATTGCAGTTCCTTTAAACTCAGTCCAAAGGGTGTCAGGCTTACTTGCTTTATTTTCATGTCCGATATCCTTAAGTTTTCACCACAGAAATCACACAACAAAATGCACAAAAACAAACAAACAAAAAACATATAGAACACAGAACAAAACAACAACAACAACAACAACAACAAAAAAACAGAAATCCGGCGCCGAAACAGGAAAACAGAGGAGCAATGCAATGTCTTCCTAAAGCTCCCCATAGGAGCGCATGCGTGCCCGTTGGCACCTCTCTACCCTTCCAGATGAATTCCCTAGAGAACAGAACAGATGACAGAATGATTCTTGTTACTGTCCCAGACAGGAGTATATGTGAGCCTCCTCAGTCCACCTCTCTGTCATCAGAAGAGATCTCCCTTAACCGGATATCAGATGTTATAAAGGCACCAATTACCTATGGATGCCTCCTCCACCAGGTGCTTGCTAATAGTTTTAATGCAGTGGTTCACTGCAGTGCTCCCTGAACTGAAGGCTAACTCCAAGGCCTTGGACCATCTCAAGTTGCACAAACCCTAGAGTTGCTCTCAAGCTTGGAGCCCTGGAAGGAAGGCCAACTTCAGAATTTACAGCAGTCTGGTCTTGTGATCTTGTCCGGCAGGGTCATCTCACTGGGGAACTCCAAAATATTAGACCAGGAACGCATGTAAAGACAACTGAATCCTAGTAAAATCAAATTAAGGCAAGCTAATTATTTCAAAGGGAAAGGCTACCTCTCCCTCCCAAAATGGCGGAAGCAAGACAGCAAACCCACCTTTCCTATAGCCCAGGTATATAACCCAGAAAGATGCACAAAAAGGGGGTTACAGATAACAGAACTTTAACAAGCATCACACTAACGGTAGTTTACATTTTTTTTAAGCTCACCCCAACATCAGAAATTATGAGGACCATTAGAGCCTCAGAGACTCGTTGTCTGGCCAGGGAAAGAAAATATTTATGAGGTGTCACTAAAGTTTCAGAGAGGGCTGCAATCTGGTCAGAGAGCCAGGCATGGGTGAGTTTAAGGCATGGGCAAACATTCCAAGCAGGTTCAGAATTTGCAGTAATTTATAATAAAGCCAAAATTATCTTTTCATGGCTTTCTGGCAAGTGGGCTCCCAATTTTAATAAATGATCAGGTTGGGTCTATCAACCCTGTCCCTTACTTTTGGAAACTCCCCTTCCACATCCAAGCTTGTGAAGTCCTGAGCATTTTCCATTCCAGATATGTATTCACAGATTTTCTAACTCTTCTCCTCTAATTGTGTATTACTTGGGGCGAATGTAATGTCAAGGCATTGTTCTGGATGAGAATGGGAAGATTTTTTGCATACACATTGGATAAATTATCTAATTTTTCATTCGAAATACTTAATCCCTGACACTAAAACCTACCCTACTGGACTCTGACTACTAATGCAAATATGATGGAGATAAATTACACCAACAAAATAGAAATACAAGCAGTTCAGAGGAGGCATGGTGCATAGTTGGAATCGCCTTTTGCATTATGTAGTGTAGGAGTTATAAATCTAGCAAATTTTCAATTTAAATAGTTCTCCATGTGTTTTGAAAGTTAACAAATATTTGAATTCCTGTCTCCCTTTCTCTGTAGCCTATTCAGCACATGTATTTTTATATGCACATATCAAATCCTACCTGGTACCACACGTACATTCTTGTGAGGTGGATGAATTGGCAGATACAATTTGTGAGAATAGATCACTCATTCTAAACGCTGTTGGAACTGAAAATTCAACCTATGGGTGAGCTTCCTAGTTGAACAACATTATACATAAACCCATGTTCAGTAAAATGAATATTTTTGGATCTGTGGATGATATAAATTTCATGATTAATTTAGATTGCCATATATATTGCAACGTTTTAATGTCTGTGTGTGTGTGTGTTTTATATATATATATATATATATATATATATATATATATATATATATACTCGCCAGATTTTTCAAAATATGAAATATATGTGTCTTATTATACACTCCCTAAATTCATTCATATTCATATATGTGGATTTATGATCAACTTTTCACAAGATTATTATCAGAAATATTCATCCACCTGAAATACATATTTGTTTCCTAGTACTGAAAACAAACTTCAGTGAATGGTGCACACAAATCCTAATATTTCTACAGTAACTCACCCAGTTTAACATCAATGCGTATAGATTCCTATGGGACATGAAGTGTATTTTGACGTTCATTTTTATTCAACTCTGGTACATTACTATTTCTTCAGTTAATGCACATCATAGGATAAATACTTCATCCACAATTTATCAAATTGATAGGCATTTGTTTCACTTTCAATCACTTCCTGATTCAGAACACATGTATTCCTTAATGTTTCTTGACTGCTCGTTTCATGAGACTTCTTTCCAAACACATTATTTTCAATTTCCATTATCGCTCTGAAGCAAATCTCACACACCCGTCTTGATAAACCATTAAAGTAATATTACCATTATATGTATAATTGGTTGGAATTAATGATTGCATATCAATATAAGATTTTCTGCATATTTTCAGATATAAATTCAATCGATTATTTAAAGTGTAATCAGTTATATTATTTATTCACAGTATGGTCTCTTCATGCATTATCTCTACATACATAGACACAGGGTACACCTCTTTGTACCCCCAATATTAATTTATATGTCTTCAAAATATTGCTCCCAGAAATGGTGGAAGAAATACTCTGTCAAGTGATCTACATATACATTTTATCACAGTAATATTCTGGACACAAAATGCAAAGTTCACACTTATGATTGTACCAAAGACTAAATGGAATGTAAACATGGATTACTAAAAAAATCCATGTCCAATTTGGCTAATGCTCTCAAATGTCAATCCTATTAATGATTACATATTTGTTTCTTCCTAAGATTATATATTCAAATTCAACCCTGTTGAAAATATCTAATACTATCACTCACTTTATACTTTGTCTGATTTCATAATGTCTCTATAGATATCTGCTTTCCTACATATTTTCCCCAGTTCATCATTGTGACTCATTCTTCACATGTGCTGACATTGACATTCACTCACTAACCGAAACCCTGTTGCTAAAAAACTTTTGGTCCAATTCCTATACTCACTCTTTTTTCTAAACTTACTTACTATCTTCCTAATCCACCTACTGTCCCCTTTTGACTGGATATTCTCTTTGACATTCAATCATCCAAGGTACAAGGTCCTATGCCATTTTATATCGATTTATCTGAGACATCTGTGCAGAACATAATTCAAAGCTAAGTGTCAAAATCAAAGGCCCAATTCCCTTCTGGGCTTCAAATCTTACCTAGATTTCTGTTTTCATACTTACATTTCACCTATTTATTCTTGTAAATATCGCAGATTCCCAATACCATTATTCATCCTGCAGAATGATTCCTAACTCAAATCGAATATGTTATTAATCCTAACCATACACTCTTCCATCAATCTAACTTTACAAAAGAGTAGGGACACAGTTTGTCTTACAATACAGGAATGTAGGGGATCTTCCACCTGCTGAGAACCTCAAAGGTCCTTACAGAAATGATCCCTGGAGAAGATGTTGACAGCTATGGAGGACCTGAGAGAGAAAAATTCATTTTCCATGGAAAACAACCAGGTCAAAATGAAGGGATGTGTCTGAATCAGCCTCTCTCTTCTTAATGTAGAGTAGTTGGACCAAATCAGGCATGTGTGGAGAGCTGTTCCTGGGTGCCTATTTTTGATATACAATTCTTAGCTTGAAGTGTCACAGTAAGTAGGGGCAGGCTCCATCTCATGGGAACCTAGGAAGCAACTTTTAGGACAAAGTGTTTGCCAAGGCAGTGACCTCATTCAGTTTCTGAATGAAGTGACCTACCTCACTTCTTTGGTGATGGAACTCTCTGAACTGGGGATCCAAGAAGCCAGGCACCCAGAGTCAGTCCCAGTCCCAGTCCCAGTGGGCTCACATGTTTGTATTTACCAAGGACAGAGTCAGACTTTCTTGGTACCTACTGATGTGAGGATGGCCAAATGCCAGGAGAGCTCTGAAGAGGGCCAGTTCATGAGAAAGCAGGCAGTGTCTCACCACTGGCTCCTGAAAACTTCACTGAGTTGGCCAAGGAGACCAGATCTGAGAGAGTTTCCCAATACTATTATTCATCCCAAAGAATGATTCCTAACCCAAATTGAACATGTTATTAACCCTAACATACACTGTTCCCTCAATCTAACTTTACAGAAGAGCGGGGACAGTGTTGGTCTTACAATACAGGAATGTAGGGGATCTTCCACCTGCTTAGAAACTCAAAGGTCCATGCAGAAATCATTCCTGGAGAAGATGTAGGCAGCTATGAAGGACTTGAGAGAGCAAAAGTCATCTTCCATGGCATACAACCTGGTCAGGATAAAGGATTGTATCTGAATCAGCCTCTCTCTTATTAATGTAGAGAAGATGGATCAAACCAGGCCTGTGTGGAGAGCTATTCCTGAGTGCCTATGGTTTATATACCATTCTAACTTGTGAAAGTGTCACAGGAAGTAGGGACATCCTCCATCTCAAGAGACCATAGGAAGCAACTGTTAGGACAAAGTGGTTGCCAAGGGAGTGACCTCTTTCAGTTTCTGAAGGAAGTGACCTCACGTCACTTCCTTGGTGTTGGAACTCTCTGAACTTGGAATCCAGGAAGCCAGGCACCCATTGCCAGTCCCAGTCCTACTCCTAGTGGGCTCACTTCTTTGGATTTACCAGGGACAGAGTCAGTCTTTCATGGTACCTACTGATGTGGGGATGGCCAAATGCCAGAAGAGCTCTGAAGAGGGGCCTTTCCTGAGAAAGCAGATAGTGGCTCATGCTGGCTCCTGAAATCTTCACAGAGTTGGCCACGAAGACCAGATCTGAGACAAGACAGGCTATTTTTGGGGAACATAGTATGACCCACCAGTCAGAGAATAATCCAGATAGTCACAGATGTACTTAGGGGAAGCAGGTGCCTTTGTGGGTGTGGGTGTGGGATTCTGGTTTTGTCTCATGTTCTGAGAATAGGTTAACCAGTACCCTGGTTATTAATTGGTAGTTACATTATGCTTATAGACCCCAGAACTCAGGACAGGTAGAAAAAATAAATAGAACCATTAAATAGACCTTTACGAAATTAATCTTAGAGACCTGCATAAAAGATTGGACTATGCTCCTGCCTTATGCACTGTTTCATGCAAGAAATACTCCCTCTGTTTCTTTGTGTAACCTCACCACCTGTGAAATTCTCTATGGTGCCCTTCCTCCAGTAAGGGACCTAACCCCAACTCTAAGACCTAAGGATCCCTTCCACACCCCCTAGCTTGACAGACTTAAAGCTCTTGGAAGAACTCATTGATATCTGTTCAAACAGCTGGCCACGGCCTACCAAACTGGGGACAAGGGGACTCCACTTCAATATAATGTAAGAGACTTCATCTACATAAGAAGACATCAGGTTTCATTCCTGGAACCCCGATGGAAAGGAACATACCAGGTACTACTTATAACACCTACATCAGTAAATGTATACGGAATCAATTCCTGGATCCATGCCTCTCATCTCAAGCCTGCGCTCTGTCTAGACTCTTGCTGGAAACTGGAAATGACTAGTAACCCTTTCAAATTGTGTATTCACCATATGAATAAGGCTATAGACTCTCCCCTTGGCCACCAGTAGTCCTAAACCTCATCAGGTGGTTCATCAGCGATGGCTGATCACAAATCCTACTAGAGAAGAAGTATGGTCTATCTCGCTTACAGCCCCCATAGGGACCTGGTGGCCATCTCTCCACCCAGACATTTGTCAGCTGGCTATAGGTTTTTCCTATTGGGATATATCTGATAAAGTGGATCCCACTAAAATTCTATTAAATACCTTCTGTATCATCGATAATAGAAACAAACATTATGGATGTAGGGACACGTGAGCAAGATGCAGGTTGGCTAGCCCAGATTTCTATGTTTGCATGGCAGACTATCAAAGCCACAAAGAGCCACGGCTGTGAGGGGAAAAAGCCAACTTCTTCTGTAAGTCATGGGGATGGTAGCATACAGGGACTGCCTGGTGGAACCCAAACTCCCCATCAAATTCAGTACACAGCATTGGCCATATTACCAATTAGACAACCAAAACCGATGGACCCCAGAAGGCTCTCTAGATCCTCAAATTATGCATGACATTTTTAACTTCTACAAGTGATCAAAAGGGTGGAAGGAGATTCCCCTATGTGAAGACCTTCTCCCTCCTTCACTCACGTCCTGAACTATGCTTCTCCAATAGATCCTAACCCTCAGCCTTCTGCTCCAGACTCTCTGCTTTCACTCCCACCTCAGCAACCTGATTTCTCCCCTCCATTTACTAGATCAAAAAACCAAACCTCGGCCGGTTCTCAGACCATTGCGCCCTTGCTGAGGTATCAGGTACTGAGGTACCCCTCCACCCACTCAGTCCTCTTTTCTCCAGTAAGTGCCCAGAGCAGGTCCCATCAGGTCCTCTTACCAGGTAACCCAAAGCTCAAACCAGCTGAGGAGATCCCTCAGACCACTATCCAATATGTAATGAAAGTGACCTTTAAAGTTGCCTTGTCATCACTGAAAACAGGTGACTAAGAATTTAAAGTCCCTCACAGGCTTTTTGGGATACTCACTCCTGTCGTCCCCTCTGCTCTACCTGTTCTACTGCTCAAGTTTTTGTTGCCAGGAAACTCACAAACCCCTTTCCCAATATTCTTTTACATCTCTCCTTCCTAATTCTCAGATAAACGGAGCTGCTCTCAGCCTTGCTTTCCACCTCTTGCCCCTCTTTACCAGGCCCACAGAAAAGTCTTATATGACCTTCTCCAGAAGTCTTCACCATTGCTGACTTTAGGACTTTCAGCAAAAGAGTCCCTATAAAAGAATTCAATGTAGATAAACTCCGTGTTTTCATGTCGCCCTGTTCTACTTGGCCAGTGGCTGGAAAAATCAGCTCTCCTAAGCTAGACACCCCCTTACGAGTTTTTCACAAAATAAGTGAACAAGGGCTCTGGCCTTGAGCTGGGGATTCACAGAGATGGCTACAATTCTAAGTAAAGAAGTTACCAACTAGTCTCCATGGTAACAGCTGGCAGGGAGAAAAAAAAGAGGAAAAAAAAAGCTCTCCCTGTCCCAAGTGTCCTTGAAAAGTTAACTTGCTGAGAACAGAGGAAAAAATAACAGAAACAAAAACTGCTTTTTGTGAACTTCTGCAGACTGTGAACTTCTGAGCCCCTTCCCTTACATGTTGGGTACAAATTCTGAAACTACCTAAACTTGGGGTTCAGAAGATTAATTGATTACAACAGAAGCAATACCCTCTAAATCCGTTTGCAACCAAATAGGGCTGTTTCCCTGTCTTCGGTGCTATCTTAGATTCCTTTCCTTTTCCGTACCTACAACAGTATAATTCTATATACTTAAACATTGTTTATGTTTTCATGAAATGGTCAACAGATGTGATTAATTATGTAATGGTGCAGATGTTTCCCAGAGTGTTCTAGGATGATGCATGTTCATTTAAAGATCAAATCGGAGGGCATACAACCTGTTTCCACTGGGAACCTGTATCTCTCACTTTAGCCATCCTATTAGGAATAGGAGTTGCTGCAGGAGTGAGCACAGGAACCCTAGTCCATGGGACACAACAAATGACCCAATTAGAAGCAGCAATTGACCAAAAATTAAAGATAATAAAACCTCCATCACAGCTTTACAGGAATGTTTAACCTCTCTCTCTGAAGTTGTTTTACAGAACAGGCGAGGGTTAAACCTTCTCTTCATGAGAGAAGGGGGACTTTGTGCTGCATTGAGGGAAGAAGGTTGTTTTTATGCCGACCATACTGGAGTTGTATAAGAACCTATGAGTATATTAAGAAAATGCCTTTAAGAGTGTCAACGAGAGAGAGAGGCCCAAAAAGGGTGGTTTGAGTCTTGGTTCACACAGTCCCTCTGGTTAACTATGCTTTCATCAGCCCAGGCCTGTCCATTAATAATCCTCATATTATTGCTAACTGTAGGACCCTGTTGGCTCAACCATGTAGTTTCCTTTCTCGAAGCTCAAATTGGACAATTTAAACTTATGGTAATCAGACAACAATATACCCCACTACGAGACATAAAATGTGACACCCTTCAATGATCACTTTCATGATTAAAAGTAACCAGAAGAAGAATTGGGGAATAAAAAGTTAATAAAATAGCTACTTGTCACTTCCTATTTTTCTGTATGCTTAATAAAACACTGTTGAAATCTTGAGAACTGTTTGCTAATCTTGTTCCCAGAATGTGCTGTCCCCAACTGCCAAACTGCAGAATGTACTCCATCATCCCGTTGAAAGCAAACTGCCCACTCTCCCTGACGCATCAATAAATTTCCCTCCCTGCCCTCTCCAAGGAATATATATAAGCTCTGTTTAAGCTGTTCTCAGGACTCTCTGCTCTATTCAAGTGAGCTCTGAGCCCCAGCATGCTGGACCCTCAATAAACCCTTTGTTGTTGCATGAGACAGTCTCTTGGTGGTCTCTTCCTCCTATGCCTGCCCGACCATTACAATATTCCAACTCTATATTCTTATAAATATCTCAGGTTCCCAATACCATTATTCATCCAGCAGAATAATTCCTAACCCATATCAAACATGTTATTAAACATAACCATACACTCTTCCCTCAATCTAACTTTACAGAAGAGCAGGCACAGAGTTGGTATTACAATACAGGAATGTAGGGGATTGTTCATTTGCTGAGAACCTCAAAGATCCATGCAGATATGATCACTGGAGAAGATGTAGGCAGCTATGAAGGACCTGAGAGAGCAAAAGTCATCTTCCATGGAAAACAACCTGGTCAGTATGAAGGGTTGTGTCTGAATCAGGCTCTCAAATTTTAATGTAGAGAAGATGGACCAAACCAGGCCTGTTTGGAGAGTTGTTCCCGGGTGCCTATGGTTCATATACCATTCTAACTTGTGAAACTGTCACAGGTAGTAGGGGCAGCCTGCATCTCATGGGACCCTTGAAAGCAAATGTTAGGACAAAGTGGTTGCCAAGGCAGGAACCTCATTCAGTTCCAGAAGGAATTGACCTCACCTCACTTCCTTGTTGATGGAACTATCTGAACTTGGGATCCAGGAAGCCAGGCACACAGAGCCAGTCCCAGTCCCAGTCCCAGTGGTCTCACTTGTTTGGATTTACCAAAGACAGAGTCAGTCTTTCTTGGTACCTACTCATGTGAGGATGGCAAAATGCCAAGAGAGCTCTGAAGAGGGGCCTTTCCTGAGAAAAAGGTAGTTGCTCAATGCTGGCTCCTGACAACTTTACAGAGTTGGCTAAGGAGTACAGATCTGAGAGAGAACATGCCATTTAAAGGGAACATACTGTGGCCCACTAGTCAGAGGACACTCCAAATAGTCTCAGAATTACTTAGGGAAAGGAGGTGCCTTTATGGGTGTAGGTGTAGGTTTGTGGTTTTCACTTGTTCTGAGAATAGGTATCAAAGGCGGTTTGTTTGGATTGAGTGAACTCTTTCTGGTAAGTACTTTGACAAGGCGAGTGTTTTTATGTCTGTATATAAAACGGTGTTCGTGGTTGTAGACATAAGAAGAGAGAATGCATCAATGGATGTGTCCTGTCTAGTAGAAAGCTTGCCAGCCTTCATACTGCCCAATTTATGAATGGACTGCTGCTTGACTTATGGATGGGCAACATCTGCTATCCTCCAAAGTTCCTGTTTTCTTCCTGAATTCTGGCCTCTCTAAAGAATAGGCTCATGCTTTGTTGTCCAAGATATGTACCACCTCCAAGCTCTGTGACATGGACATGTACTGGATACCTGAAGGGAATGACGAGCTTCTTAGAAAACTCAGATATCAGTATGACCAGTAAAGTCTCAGTGGAGAAAGCCTGCTTTGTGCCTTTTGCTTACCTATTGTTTTATTGCCCTGAATGTCAGGAAGGTCTCTGCCTCAGGCCTCCCCTTTGTGAAGCCTGAAGAAAAGACTTCTCAAATTGAAATGAATGGGCATCACCTGTGGCTCTGTGCTTAATTGCTTTGGAAAGGGATGTGTGTGAATCAGCCTCTTGGAACTGTGTGAGGCTGTGGCTTAGATTCTCAGCACTAGATGGATCCAAAGAAATATCTCATGTGTGCATCCAATACAAAAATGGCTAAAAGAGCAGATATTGTAGATGAAGTCTCTCGCCTTCCTATGTAAAGTTCCTGACCTCCACTAAGTGAGAATAGTGATACTTTGGGTCAAATGAGATATTTAAAGCCCTGTAGAGGCTAGCCTATAGGTGCATGGGTTTTCTCATGATTCCAATTCACATAAAGAATCTAAACCGCACAGTAATTAGGCCTCAAATTGGAGAAGCAAAGCAGCATTAACGGCATGCCTATTTGATCACTCTTGGTTAACAGGAAGGGTGTCTAGGCCACACAGACTTTAGGAAAATGAGGGGAAAAGGGAGCTTATTTTGGACACTGTTGTGGGCTGCGCCCCTCATGGAAACCTGCTACCAGAGGTAATGATTAGTGTCTATATGGAAGAAGATGAGGGCCATGTGGGAGTGTTTTGATTTTAATTGTGGACATTTGTATCGTGGTTGGAAGAGATGACTGGGTCCACCTGGGCTTGAACTCTGGTGTGACTCCCATTAGAGACTGAGTTCTGGAACTGACCTCAGAGCAGTATTGCCATGAATTTTGTCGGGATTTTATTAGGCCACGCATGAGAGTGACCCTTGGAAACTGAGATCTAAGGCCAGTGTGGATTTCCACAGAGCACTGGGAATCTCAGCCAGGATATAACATGATTTTATTTTTAAAGACTTGGCAGCCATACTTGAGAGTCAAAACACACATGGAACTCACATTGTAGACCTCAATGGGTCTGGCTTCATGTGACCTTTTGGCCACTCTTTGGGAAGACTTACCTGTGAGAGTTCTTCAGAGCATTCATTGAAATGAGCTTCCTCACCATTTAATGGTTCCTTAATTAATTGAAACCCATAGTGACTCCAACTTCATCCTTGAAAAATGGCTAGATAAATACCATGAAATTTTTGAAATTCCCATGACCAGGTGGCACTGGAGAAACTTTGGATGTCCTGTTGCTGATCATGAGTATACCAGACGGTGCCTTGATTGACTGGGTTTCATGAAAGTGGTGTAGATCAGATATGCCAGTAAGTTGGAGCCTGCTGAGCAGTGGGCCTAGAGCAATGTTGGGCAGGTGTGTGACACAAAATATGCGCTGGGGCCATTTCGATCTGCCATTGGCTTCCAAATGCCTTGTGACTGACAGGATGCAGCCAGCAGACCCTTATTTGTAAAGGCATCTTGTTATATGGAGAGTTTTGACCCTGTCCCTTACTTTTGGAAACTCCTCTACCACCTCCAAGTTTGTGAACTCCTGATCATATTCCATTCCAGATTTGTATTCTCAGAATTCCTAACTCTTTTTCCCTAATTGTGTCTTACTTGGGGTGAAAGTATTGTCAAGGCATTGTTCTGGATGAGAGTGGGAAAAATTTTGTGTAGCACATATTTGCATACACATTGGAATCATTTTCCAATTTTCCATTCAGAATACTAAATCCCTGACACTAACATATACCCTATTAGACTCTGACAACTAATCCTAATATGGTGGAGTAAAATAACCCAAACGGAATAGAAATACAAGCAGTTCAGAGAAGGCATGGTGTGTAGTTGGAATTGTCTTTTGCATTATTTTGGGTAGAAGGTATAAACTAGTTAATTTTTTTATTGAAAGAGTTCTCCATGTGTTTTTAAAGTAAACAAATGTATGAATTCGTGTCTCCCTTTCTCCGTAGCATATTCAGCACATGTATTTTTATATGCACATACAGAATCCTACCTGGTACCACTCGTACAATCTTGTGAGGTGGCTTACTTGGCAGATACAAATTGCGAGAAGACATCACAGCTCCTAAACACTGTTGGAACAGA
This sequence comes from Callospermophilus lateralis, assembly GCF_048772815.1. Taxonomy (NCBI): domain Eukaryota; kingdom Metazoa; phylum Chordata; class Mammalia; order Rodentia; family Sciuridae; genus Callospermophilus; species Callospermophilus lateralis. Next base: position 248,208 of record NW_027513124.1, on the reverse strand, counting down.
AAATTAAACCTATGGGTGAGCTTCCTAGATGAACAACATTATACATAAATCCATGTTCAGTAAAATGAATATTTTTGCATCTGTGGATGATTTATATTTCATGGTGAATTTCGATTGGCATATATATTGCTACTTTTTAATGTCTGTGTGTGTGTATATATATATATATATATATATATATATATATATATATATATATACAGTCTCCAGATTTTTCAAAATATGAAATATATGTGTCTTATTACACACTTCCTAAATTCATTCATATTCATGTATGTGGATTTATAATCAAATTTTCACATGATTATTCTCAGCAATATTCATCCACCTGAAATACATATTTTTTCCTACTAGTGAAAACTAACTTCAGTGAATGTTGCATACAAATCCTAATATTTCTACAGTAACTGACCCAGTTTAACATCAATGCGAGTAGATTCCAATGGGACATGTTGTGTGTTTTGACCTTCATTTTTATTCAACACTGGTACATTATGATTTCTTCAGTTTATGCACATCATAGGATATATTTTTCATCCACAGTTTCGCAAATTTATAGGCATTTGTTTCACTTTCAATCAATTCCTTCTTCAGAACACATGTATTCATCCATGTTTCTTGACTGGTCTTTTCATGAGACTTCTTTACAAAACACATTATTTTCAATTTTCATAATCATTTTTGAAGCGAAACTCAGACACCGTTCATGATAAACAATAACACTAATATTAACAATAGATGTATAACTGGTTGGAATGAATGATTTTATATCAATATAAGATATCTTAAATATTTTCAGATATCAATTCCATCCATTATTTAAAGTGGAATCAGCTATATTATTTATTCACAGTGTGGTCAATTCATGCATTATCTCTATATTCATAGACACAGGGCACACCTCTTTGTACAACCAATACTTATGTATATGTCTTCTAAATATTACTGCCAGAAATGGTGTAAGAAATACTCATGTCACCAGATCAACATACACATTTTATCACAGTAATATTCGGGACACAAAAAGTAAATGTCACACTTATGATTGTACCGGAGTCTGAATGGAAAGTGAACATGGATTACTAAAAACATTCCTGTCCATGTTGCCTAATCCTCTCAATTATCAATCCTGTTGGTGACTACATATTTGTTTCTTCCAAAGATTATATATTCAAACTCTACCCTGTTGAAAATGCCTAATCATATCACTCACTTTATACTTTGCCTGATTTCATTATGTCTCTATTGATATGTGGTTTCCTACATATTTTCCCCAGTTCATCATTGTGACTGACCCTTCACATGAAGTTATGTTTACTTTCACTCTCTAACCAAAACACTATTGCGATAGAACATATATTCCAAATCCTATATTGACACTTCTTCCTAAACCTACTATCTACCTAATCCTACCGACTATCCGTTTTTGACTGGATGTTCTCTTCGACATTCAATCATCCAAGGTACAAGGTTCTATGCCATTATATATCTATTTTTCTGAGACATCTGTGCACAATGTAAATCAAAGTTAAGTATCCCAATCAAGGGCCCAATGCCCTCTAGGCTTCAAAATTACCTAGATTTCTGTTTTTATTCATATATTTAACCTCTATATTTTTATAAATATCGCAGGTTCCCAATACCATTATTCATCCCGCAGAATGATTCCTAACCCAATTCAAACATTTTATTAACCCTAAGAATACACTGTTCCCTCAATCTAAATTTAATGAAAAGCAGGGACAGAGTTGGTCTTACAATACAGGAATGTAGGGGATCTTCCACCTGCTGAGAACTTCAAAGATCCATGTAGAAATGAACCCTGGAGAAGATATAGTCATCTATGAAGGACCTGAGAGAGCAAAAGTCATCTTCCATGTCAAACACCCTGGTCAGGATGAAGGGATGTGTCTGAATCAGCCTCTCTCTTCTTAATATAGAGGAGAAGGACCAAACCAGGCCTGTGTGGATAGCTATTCCCGCGTTCCTAAGGTTGACATACCTTTCTAACTTGTGAACATTTCAGAGGAAGTAGGGGAACCCTCCATCTAATGGGACCCTTGGAAGCAACTATTAGGACAAAATGGTTTACAAGACAGTGAATTCTTTCAGTTCCTGAAGGAAGTGACCTCACCTCACTTCCTTGGTGATGGATCTCTCTGAACTTGGGATCCTGGAAGCCAGGCACACAGAGCCAGTCCCAGTCCCAGTCCCAGTGGGCTCACGTGCTTGGATTTACCAAAGACAGAGTCAGTCTTTCTTTGTTCCTACTGATATTATGATGCCAAAAGCAAGGAGAGCTCTGAAGAGGGGCCTTTCCTGAGAAAGCAGGTAGTGGCTCAAAATTCCCTTCTGACAACTTAAAAGAGTTGGCCAAGTAGACCAGATCTGAGACAGGACAGGACATTTCGGGGGAACATTGTATGGCCCACCAGTCAGAGGACACTCCGTAGAGTCACAGACCTACTTGGGGGAAGGAGGTGACTTTGTGGGTGTGGTTGTGGGTTTATGATTTTGTCTCATCTTCTGAGAATAGGTAGGAAAGGCGGTTAGTTTTTTTTTTTTTTTTTTTTTTTTGAGTGTACTGTTTCTAGTAAGTCGTTTGACAAGGCGAGTGTTTCTATGTCTGTGTATTCCACTGTGTCCGTGGTTGTATACATTAGAAACGAGAATGCATCAATGTATTTGTCCTGTCTAGTAGAAAGCTTCCCAGCATTCAACCTGCCCAATTTATGAATGGGTTGCGGCTTTCCTTAAGGATGGGCAACACCTACTATCTTCCTAATTACCAATTTTCTTCCTGAATTCTTTCCAATCTCCAGAATTGGCTCATGTTTTTTTGTCCAAGATATGTACCACCTCCAAGCTCTGTGACATGGCCATGTACTGGATATCTGCAGGGAATGGCGAGCATCTCAGAAAACTCAGATATCAGTGTGACCAGTAAAGTATCAGTGGAGAAACCCTGCTTTGGGCCTTTTGCTTACATAATGTTCTGTTGCCCTTAATTTCAAGAAGTTCTTTGCCTCAGGCCACCCCTTTGTGAAGCCTGAGGAAAACAGTTTTCAAATGGAAATGAATGGGCATCACCTGTGGCCCTTTGCTTTATTGCTTTGGAAAGGGATGTGTGTGATTTAGCCTCTTGGCCCTGTGTGAGGCTGTGGCTTAGATTCTCAGCACCTGATGGATCTAAAGAAAGATCCCATGTGTGCATCCAAAACCAAAATGGCCAAAAGAGCAGTCCTTGTGGATGACGTCTCGCCTTCCTCTGTGAGGTTCCTGACTTCCATCAATAGGGATCCTTTGGGTCAGAGGAGTTCTCCAAAGCCCTGCAGAGGTGCTTGGGTTTTCTCATGACTCCAATTCACATAAAGAATCTTAACCTCTGAGTCAGTTGGCCTCAAAGTAGAGAAGCGGTGTAGTCTTCACAGCATGCCTATTTCATCACGCCTGGTTCACAGAAAGTATGTCCAGGCCACCCTGACATTAGCAAATGAGTGGCAAGGGAGCTTATTTTGGACACTGTCTTGGACTGCGCTCCTCATGAAAACCTCCAGCCAGAGGTTATGATGAGTGTCTATATGGAAGAAAATGAGGGCCATGTCGAAGTGTTTTGGTTTTAATTGTGGTCATTTGTGTGTCAGTTGGAAGAGATAACTGTGTTCACCTGGGCTTGAACTCTTGTGTGATTCCACTTAGAGACTGCTTTCTGGAACTGACCTCAGTGAAGTATTGCCATGAATTGTTTTGAGATTTTAGGAGGCCACGCATGAGATTCGCTCTTGGTATCTGTGATCTAGGCCCAGGGTGGCTTTGCACAGAAAACTGGGAATCTTTGCAAGAATATCACATGATTTTATTCTGAAAGACTTGGCAGCCATCGTTGAGAGTCAAAACACACATGGACCTAACATTGTAGACCTCAATGGGCCTTGCTTATGTTACCATTTGGCCTCTGTTTCTGTAGCCTTGCCTATGAGAGTTCTCTAGAGCTTTCATTGAAATGAGCTTCCTCACCATTTAATGGTTCCTGAATTAATTGAAACCCAGAGTGTCTCAAATTCATTTTTGAAAAATGGCTAGATAAATACCATGCAAGTTTTGAAATTCCCATGACCAGGTGGCACTGGAGAACCTTTGGATATCTGGTTCCTGATCATGAGTGTACAAGACAATGCCTTGATTGACTGGGTTTCATGAAAATGAAGTAGAACAGAGATGCCTGTAAGTTGGAGCCTGCTGAGTAGTGGGCCTAGAGCTGTGAAGTGAAGGTGTGTGATAAACATCTGTGGTGGGGCCATGTGAATATGTCTTTGACTTCCAAATGGCTTGTGACTGACATGCTGCTGCCAGCAGAACCTTATATGTAAAGGCATCTTATTATATAGAGGGGTTTCAGGGCAATGTTCAGAATCAGGTTGCTCTTGTCAAGGGGGCAAGCTATGTGGGATAGAAGCCTGGTTGGTGCATTCTCCTGTAAACCCTGACCCACCACACCTGACAGAACTCTCTCCAGCACTGTGTCCCTGATGAACTCCTTGTATTTTTTGAAGCAACACCAAACTACGAGTGCAGCAGCCAGAAACACCACGAAAAGTGGAGGATGACCAAATGACTTCACAGTCCACGCGGGCAGACACTTAGACCCAGGTGGCCAAAGTTTGCCGACAAAGATAGAATTCATCACTGCTGCCTAATGTTCATTGGAAAACAAGAAACCATGTCCTCCAGGTCACATAGATGCCATTCCAGATTTGATGGTCTCACTACAAAGGAAGCTAAATCTCCTGACAACAACATATACTTTAAGTGCCCAAACTCAGAGGCAGTTTGTCAAGAAGTCTTTAGGCCAAAAGAACTTCATGTTTGTGGAGTGTTTACCCTATCCCTTACTTTTAGATACTCCTCTCCCAACTCCAAGGTTGTGAACTCCTGAGCATTTTCCATTCCGGATATGTATTCACAAATTTTCTAACTCTTCTCCTCTAATTGTGTCTTACTTGTGGTGAAGGAAATGTCAAGGCATTGTTCTGGATCAGAGTGGGGAGATTTTTGTGTAGCACATATTTGAATACACATGAGATTAATTTTCCTATTTTCCATTCGAAATTCTGAATCCCTGACACTTACCCATACCCTACTAGACTCTCACTACTAATCCTAATATGATGGAGAAAAATAACCCAAACAAAATAGAAATACAACCAGTTCAGAGGAGGCCTGTTGTATAGTTGGACTTGCCTTTTGCATGATAAAGGGTAGGTGTTACAAATCTAGTCAATTTTTAAATGAAAAAGTTCTCCATGTGTTTTTAAAGTTAACAAATATGTGAATTCTTGTTTCCCTTTCTCTGAAGCCTATTCAGAACATGTATTTTTAATGCACATATTGAATCCTACCTGGTATCACACTTATATTTTTGTGAGGTGGATGACATGGCAGATACAAATTGTGAGAAGAGATCACTCCTCCTAAACACTGTTGGAACTGAAAATTCAACCTATGGGTGAGCTTCCTAGTTGAACAACATTTTACTTAAATCCATGTTTAGTAAAGTAAATATTTTTGCTTCAATGGATGATATATATTTCATGATGAATTTCTATTGGCATATATATTGCCAGTTTTTAATGTCTCTGTGTGTGTTTTTTGTATATATATATATATATATATATATATATATATATATATATATATATATATATATTCTCCAGGTTCTTCAAAACATGAAATATATGTGTCTTTTATACACTCCATAAATTTATTCATATTCATGTACTTGGATTTATAATCAACTTTTCAGAAGATTATTCCAGAAATATTCATCCACCTGAAATTCATATTTGTTACCTAGTACTGAAAGCTAACTTCAGTGAACGGTGCACACAAATCCTAATATTTTTATAGTAACTGACCCAGTTTAATATCAAAGCAAGTTGATTCCTATGGGACATGTTATGTATTTTGACGTTTATTTCTATTCAACACTGGTAAATTACTATTTCTTCTTTTTTTGCACATCATAAGATATATATTTAATCCAAAAGTTATCAAATTTACAGGTATTTGTTTCACTTTCAATCACTTCCTGCTTCAGAACACACGTATTCCTGCAGGTTACTTGACTGGTCTTATCATGAAACTTCTTTCCAAACACATTATTTTTGATTTTCATAATGATTTTTGAAGCAAAATATACACAATTTTCATGATTATCCATAACCCTAATATTTCCATTAGATGTATAAATGGTTGTAATTAATGTATGTGTATCAATATAAGATTTCATGTATATTTTCAGATATCAATTCATTCCATTATTTAAAGTTGGAACCAGTTATATTTTTAATTCTCAGTATGGTCTCTTCATGCATTATCTCAATATTCATAAACACATGGTACACCCATTTGTACCCCCAATACTAATTTATGCATCTTCAAAATATTGCTCCCAGAAACAGTGGAAGAAATACTCCACCTCATCTACATATACATTTTATCACTGTAATAATCTGGACACAAAATGCAAAGTTCACCTTTATGATTGTACCAAAGCCTAAATGGAAATTGACCATGGATTACTAAAACATCTATGTCTAAATTGCCTAATGCTCTCAAATGTCAATCTATTTGTGACTCCATATTTATTTTTCCCTAAGATTATACAGTCAAGTTCAACCCTGTTGAAAATGTCTAATATTATCACTCACTTTGTACTATACCTGATTTCCTAATGTCTCTATTGATATCTGCTTTCTTCATATTTTCCCCAGTTCATCATTGTGAGTGATCCTACACATGTGCTGATATTGACATTCACTCTCTAACCGAAACCCTATTGTTAAAGAACTTTTGGTCCAAAGTCTATACTCGCCCTCATTTCAACACCTACCGACTATCTTTCTGATCCTACAGACTATCCCTGTTTGATTGGATGTTCTCTTCTACATTCAATCATCCAAGGTACAAGGTCCTATTTCATTGTATATCGATTTATCTGAGACATCTGTGCATAACATAATTCAATGCTAAGTATCCCAATCAAAGGCCCAATGCCCTTCTGGGCTTCAAATCTTACCTAGATTTCTGTTTTCATACTTATATTTCACCTATATATTCTTAAAAATGTCACAGGTTCCCAATACCATTATTAATTGAGCGGAATGATTCCTAACCCAAATCAAACATGTTATTAACCTTAACCATACACTGATCCCTCAATCTAACTTTTCAGAAGAGCAGGGACAGAGTTGGTCTCAAAATACAGGCATGTAGGGGATTCTCCACCTGCTGAGAACCTAAAAGGCCCATGCAGAAATGATCCATGGAGAAGATGTAGGCAGCTATGAAGGACCTGAGAGAGCAAAAGACATCTTCCATGGTGAATAACCTGGTCAGGATAAAGGGTTGTGTCTGAATCAGCCTCTCTTTTTTTCATATAGATAAGATGGACCAAAACAGGCCTATGTGGAGAGCTGTCCCTAGGTGCCTATGGTTGATATACCATTCTAACCTGTGAAAGTATCACAGGAAGTAGGGGCAGCCTCCATATCATGGGACCTTTGGAAGCAACTGTGAAGGCAAAGAGGTTGCCAAGATAGTGACCTCATTCAGTTCCTGAAGGAAGTGACCTCATCACACTTCTTTGGTGATGGAACTGTCTGAACTTGGTATCCAGGAAGCCAGGCACTCAGAGCCAGTCACAGTCCCAGTCCCAGGGGTCTCAATATTTTTGATTTACCAAGGAGAGAGTCAGAGTTTCTTGGTAACTACTGATGTGTGGATGGCCAAATGCCAGGAAAGCTCTGAAGAGGGGCCTTTTCTGAGAAAGCAGGTAGTGGCTCACCACTGGCTCCTGACAACTTCACAGAGTTGGACAAGGAGACCAGATCTGAGAAAGGACAGGCCATTTCAGTGGAACATAGTATGACCCACCAGTCATAGGACACTCTGGATAGTCACAGTCCTACTTGGGGGAAGGAGGTGCCTTTGTATGTGTGTGTGTGTTTGTGGTTTTGTCTCATGTTCTGAGAATAGGTAGTAGCGGCGGTTTGTTTGGTTTTGAGTGAACTGTTTCTAGTAAGTCATTTGACAAGGCGAGTGTTTCTATGTCTCTGAATCCCACTGTGTCCGTGGTTGTAGACAGTTGAAAAGAGAATGGATCAATGGATTTGTGTTGTCTAGTAGAACGCATCCCAGCATGTATCCTGCCAAATTTATTAATGGTCTGAGGCTTTCCTTATCGATGGGCAACACCTGCTATCTTTCTAAGTTCCTGTTTTCTTCCTGAATTCTGGCCAATATCCAGAATAGGCTCATGGTTTTCTCTCCAAGATATGTACCACCTCCAAGCTCTGTGACATGGCCATGTACTGGATAGCTGAAGGGAATGGAGAGCATCTCAGAATACTCAGATATCAGAGTGACCATTTAAGTCTCATTGGAGAAACCCTGCTTTGGGCCTTTTGCTTACCTATTGTTCTGTTGACCTGAATGTCAGCAAGGTCTTTGCCTCAGGCCATCTCTTTTTGAAACCTGAAGAAAACAGTTTTCAAATGGAAATGAATGGACATCCCCTGTGGCTCTTTTCTTAATTTCTTTGGAAGGAGATGTGTCTGATTCAGCCTTTTGGCCCTTTGTGAGTCTGTGGCTTAGATTATCAGCACCTGATGGATCTAAAGAATGATCCCATGTGTGCATTCAAACCAAACTGGCCAAAAGAGCAGTCATTATGGATAAAGTCTCTCACCTTCCTTTGTAAGGTTCCTGACCTCGATCAAGTGAGAATAGGGATCCTTTGGGTCAATTGAGTTCTTAAAAGCCCTGCAGAGGCTAGCCCATAGGTGCTTGGGTTTTCTGATTACTCCAATTCACATAAAGAATCTAAACCCCACAGTCAGTAGGCCTCAAATTGGTGAACCGAAGTAGTATTAATGGCAGGCCTATTTGACCACTCCTGGTTCACAGGAAGGTTGTCCAGGCCACCCTGACTTTAGGCAAACCAGAGGCAAGGGAGCTTATTTTGGACACTGTCTTGGGCTGCGCCCCTCATGGAAACCTTTAGCCAGAGGATATGATGAGTGTCTATATGGAAGAATATGAGGGCCATGTGGGAGTGTTTTGGTTTTAATTGTGGTCATTTGTGTGGCAGTTGGAAGAGATGACTTGTAAGATTCCAGCAGACGTCGGAGGAAGAGACTACCAAGAGACTGGCTCATGCAACAACAATGGGGATTTATTGAGGATCCAATTCAGTTCGCTGGGGCTCTGTGCTCACTCAACAAGCAACAGCGGCCCAGATCCCCGAGAAGAGGTTAAGCAGTGCTTCAGTACACTTTTTGGGTAGGCAGAGGCTTTATATATATCAGAGGAAATCATCTTGATCAGCCGGAAAATCGAACAACAACTCTCAAACTTGATTAGCACATTCATTGGTGGAATCAGGTCGGGCGGGGGTGATAGGTCGATCCTAAGGAGGGGGGTACATTCAAACTGATTGGTTTGGGCCCTGATATGCTTAGGTGCCAAGCTGCACAGGGTCCTAGATTATTAAACAACTGGATGGTCAGGGGGAATATTTAATGGGCAGTGAAAGGAATTGTCCTAACAGCTACAGGAATTTCAGGTTTTAGGTTTAGCATGGGAACTTAACAATACCTGGTCCTTTACATTTTAACTCAGGCTTTGCAGCTTAGAAACTTTACAACACCCGCTATTTTACACTTTAACTTCAATTTCTTTTACCCTAAAAGACTGGGTCCACCTGGGTGTGAACTCTGGTGTGATTCCCCTTAGACACTGAGTTCTGGAACTGAACTCAGAGAAGAGGTGTCATGAATTGTGTTGGGATTATAAGAGGCCACACATGAGAGTTGCACTTGGAAACTGAGATCTAGTCCCAGGGTGGCTTTCCACAGAGCATTGGAAATTTCAGCCAGGATATCACATGATTTTATTCTGAATGACTTGGCAGCCATAGTTGAGAGTCAAAACACACATGAACCTCACACTGTAGACCTCAATGGGCCTGGTTTCATGTGACCTTTTGGCCACTCTTTGAGAAGCCTTGTCTGTGAGAGTTCTATAGAGATTTCATTGAAATCAGCTTTCTCAAAATTTAAAGGTTCCTGAATGAATTGAAACCCACAGTGCCTCCAACTTCATCCTTGAAAAATGGCTAGATAAATACCATGAAATTTTTGAAATTCCCAGGACCAGGTACCACTGGAGAAAGTTTGGATGTCCGGTTTCTGATCATGAGTATAACAGACAGTGCCTTGATTCACTGGGTTTCATGCAAATGATGTAGAACAGAGATGCCAGTAAGTTCGAGCCTTCTGAGTAGTGGGCCTAGAGCAGTGGAGGGCAGGTGTGTGATAAAACATCTGTGGTGGGGCCATGGGGATCTTCCATTGTCTTCCAAATGGCTTGTGACTGACATGGTGCAGCCAGCAGACCCTTATATGTAAAGGCATCTTGTTATTTGGAGAGGTTTCAGGGCAATGTTCAGAATCAGGATGCTATGGTCAAGGGAAAAGCTATGTGGGATAGAAGCATGGTTGGTGCATTCTCTTGCAGACCCTTACCCACCACAGGTGACAGAACTCCCTCCAGCACTGTACCAGGTGAACTACTTGTGTTTCGTGAAGCAAATAACAAACTCCCAGTGCAGCAGTAAGAAATACCACGAAAATTGGAGGATGACCAAATGGCTTCACAGTCCACACAGAGAGAAACTTAGCCCCCAGTGGACACTGTTAACCTACATAGAGAGAAATCAGCACTGCTGCCTCATGTTCAGTGGAAAATAAGAAACTATGTCCTCCAGGTCACATACATGCACACCCAGCTTTGATGGTCTCACTACAAAGGAAGCTCCTGACAAATACTTATATTTCAAGTGCGCAACCTCAGAGGCAGTTTCTCAAGAAGTCTTTAGGCCAGCAGAGCTCCATGTTTGTTGAGTGTTTACCCTGTCCCTTACTTTTGGAAACTCCTCTACCACCTCCAAGGTTGTGAACTCCTGAGCGTATTCCATTCCAGATATGTATTCACAGAATTTTTAACTCTTCTCCTCTAATTGTGTCTTACTTCAGGCGAGGGTAATGTCAAGGCATTTTTCTGTATGAGAGTGCAAAAATTTGTGTGCAGCATTTATTTGAAATACTGAATCCCTGACATTAACCCATATCCTAATAGACTCTGACTACTAATCCTAATATGATGGAGAAAAATAACTCAAACAAAATAGAAATACAAGCATTTCATAGGAGGCATGGTGTATAGTTGGAATTGCCTTTTGCATTATATAGGGTAGGAGTAATAAATCTAGTCAATTTTTAATTGAAATAGTTTTCCATGTGTTTTTAAAGTTAACAAATATGTAAATTACTGTCTCCCATTCTCTCTAGCTTATTCAGAACATGTGGTTTTATATGCACATATAGAATCCTACCTGGTTATCACACATACAGTCTCATGAGGTGGCTGATTGGCAGATACAAATTGTGAGAAATGACCACTCCTCGTAAACGCTGTTGGAACTGAAAATACAACCCATGGGTGAGCTTCCTATTTGAACAACCTTATACAAAAATCCATGTTCAGTGAAATTAATATTTTTGGATCTGATGATGATATATATTTCATGATAAATTTCGATTGGCATATATATTGCAATTTTTAATGTCTCTCTCTCTGTGTGTGTATATATATATATATATATATATATATATATATACATATATATATATATATGCACTCTGTCTAGATTTTTCAAAATATGAAACATGTGTCTTATTGTAGACTCCCTAAATTCATTTATATTCATGTATGTGGATTTATAATCAACTTTTCACAAGATTATTCTCAGAAATACTCATCCACCTAAAATACATACTTGTTTCCTAGTACTGAAAACTAACTTCGTTGAATGGTGCATACATATCCTAACATTTCTACAGTAACTGACCCTGTTTAACATCAATTCAAGTAGATTACTATGGGACATGATGTGTATTTTGAAGTTCATTTTTATTCAACACTGGTACATTGCTATTTCTTCAGTTTATGCACATCATAGGATACATATTTCATCCACAAGTTAGCAAATTGATAGGCATTTGTTTCACTTTCAGTCACTTCCTGCTTCAGAACACATGTATTTCTCCATGTTTCTTGACTGAGATTTTCATGAGACTTCTTTCCAAACACATTATTTTCGATTTCCGTAATCACTTTTGAAGCAAAACCCACACACTTTTCATGATAACCCATAACCCTAATATTACCATTAGATGTATAACTCGTTGGAATGAATGACTGTATATCAATTTTAGATTTCTTATATATTTTCAGATATCAATTCAATCCATTATTTAAAGTGGAACCAGTTATATTATTTATTCACATGATGGTCAATTGATGCATTATCAATATATTCTATGACACAGGGTATACCCTTTGTACCCCCAATACTAATTTATATTTCTTCAAAATAGTGCTCCCAGAAATGGTGGAAGAAATACCCATGTCACCTGATCTACATATACATTTTATCACAGTAATATTCTGGACACATAAAACAAAGGTCACTCCTATGATTGTACCAAAGCCTAAATGGAAAATGAGCATGGATTACTAAATGCACCCATGTCCAGGTTGCCTAATGCTCTCAAATGTCAATCCTATTGGTGACTACATATTTGATTCTTTCTAACATTATATATCCAAACTCAACCCTGTTGAAAATGTCTAGTCCTATGACTCAGTTTATACTTTGCCTGATTTCCTAATGTCTCTATTAATATCTGCTTTCCTCCATATTTTCCCCAGTTCATCATCGTGACTGACTCTTCACATGTGCTAACATTTACATTCACTCTCAACTGAAACCATATTGCTAAAGAACTTTTGGTCCAGATCCTATACTCACTCTTCTTCCTAAAACTACTATCTCCTGTTCCTACCGAGTATTCCTTTTTGACTTGATGTTCTCTTCTACATTCAATCATTCAAGGTACATGGTCCTATGCCATTGTATATCGATTTATCTGAGACATCTGTTCAGAACGTAATTCAACGCTAAGTATCCCAATCAAGTTCCCATGCCCTTCTCGGCTTCAAATCTTAACTATATTTCTGTTTTCATACTTATATTTTACCTATATATTCTTGTAAATATCGCAGGTTCCCAATACTGTTATTCAACCCTCAGAATGATTCCTCACCCAAATCGAACCTGTTATTCACCCTAATCATACACTCTCCCCTCAATGTAACTTTACAGAAGAGCAGGGAAGGAGTTGGTATTTCAATAGAGGAATGTAGGCGATCTTCCACCTGTTGAGAACCTCAAATGTCCTACATAAATGACACCTGGATAAGTTGTAGGCAGCTATGAAAGACCTGAGAGAGCAAAAGTCATCTTCCATGGAAAACAACCTGGTCAGGATGTAGGGATATGTATGAATCAGCCTCTCTCTTATTAATGTAGAGAAGATGGACCAAACCAGGCCTGTGTGGAGAGCTGTTCCTGTGTGCCTATGGTTGATATACCATTCTAACTTGTGAAAGTGTCACAGGAAGCAGGGGCAGCCTCCATCTCATGGGACCCTTGGAGTCAACTCTTAGGACAAAGTGGTTGCCAAGGCAGTGAACTCATTCAATTCCTGAAGGAAGTGACTTACCTCACTTCCGTGGTGATCAAACTCTCTGAACTTAGATCCAGTAAGCCAGGCACCCAGAGCCAGTCCAAGTCCCAGTCTCAGTGGTCTCACTTGTTTTGATTTTTCAAGGATAGAGTCAATCTTTCTTGATACCTACTGATGTGGGAATGGCCAAATAACAGGAAAGCTCTCAAGAGGGGCCTTTTCTGAGCAAGCAGGTAGGGGCTCACCCCTGGCTTCTGACAAGTTCACAGAGTTGACCAAGGAGACCTAATCTCATACAGGACAGGCCATCTCAGGGGAACATAGTGTGGCCCACCAGTCAGAGGACACTCCGGATAGTCACAGACCCATTTGAGGGAAGGAGGTGCCTTTGTTGTGTGGGTGTGGTTTTTTGGTTTGTCTCATATTCTGAGAATATGTAGGAAAGGTGGTTTGTTTGGTTTGTAGTGAACTGTTTTTAATAAGTCATTTGACAAGGCGACTGTTTCTATGTCTGTGTATCGCGGTTGTAGACATTAGAAAAGAGAATGATTCAATGGATGTGTCCTGTCTGGTAGAAAGCTTCCCAGCATTCATCCTGCCCGATTTATGTATGGACTTTGGCTTGCCTTATCGATGGGCAACACCTGCTAATTTCCTAAGTTGCTGTTTTCTTCCTGAATTCTGGCCACTCTCCAGAAGAGGCTCATGGTTTTGTGTCCAAGATATGAATCACTTCCAAGCTCTGTGACATGGCTATGTTCTGGATAGCTGAAGTGAATGGCGAGAAGCTCAGAAAACTCAGATCACTGTGACCAGAAAAGTCTCAGTGGATAAACCCTGCTTTGGGACTTTTGCTTACATATTGTTCTGTTACCCTGAATGTCAGGAAGTTCTTTGCCTCAGGCCACACCTTTGTGAAACCTGAAGAAAACAGTTTTCAAATGGAAATGAATGGAAATCACCTGTGGCTCTTTGCTTAATTGCTTTGGAAAGGGATGTGTCTGAATCAGCCTCTTAGCTCTGTGTGAGGCTGTTGATTAAATTCTCAGCCCCTTATGGATCTAAAGAAAGATCCCATGTGTGCATCCAAAACCAAAATGGCCGAAAGTACAGTCATTGCAGATGAAGTCTTTCGCCTTCCTCTGTAAGGTTCCTGACCTCTATAAAGTGAGAATAGGGAAGATACACCAAGCCAATTGATGTCTCCTTTTGGAAAAATTGTTCCACCAATGAGAGCATCAGCAAAATTACCCCAACACTACCACAAGTCGCTGCACCAACAGATAGTTCACAATGCATACATGTTAGTTCACAATGCATACAAGTGATACATATTCCAGGCAAGTTCTGCAAGCAGTTCAGTGATGGCTATTGCAGAAGCTGTAGATTGGTTTTATCTTTGTCTTCACCAGCACTGGGTTGAAGATTGGAATTCTGGCAATAATGGCTAAAGAAAAAATTACTTACCATTCCAGAAGGCACTAAAAAACACAATTATCTTAACAATTTACATTATCTTGAAGAGAATTATTAAATAAAATGAAAAGGAAAGGTGAAAGTCAACAAACAGTTCTGCTAAACTCCTTTTTTTGTTCACATATTAAAACAATCCTCAACAGTTGTTTACCCAATTTAAATTAAACTATTTAAATCACGTGAATAAAAAAAAAATTTGGATCCATTTTTTCATGAGCGCACATCATATATGATATATGGATATATGTACATTCAAACATAAAACACAAAACACAAGTGTGCACAAATAATATAATATATACAACACATAACATAATAGTAAAGGCCTTATAACTTTTTACAGGTGAAATCACCATTGGAATGTCTAAAAACTCTATAGTCAAAAAATAGAACTGATCAGCAAAACATTAACCTAGGTCTGTATGAGCTCAAAAAAAAAATAAAATAAAAAATAGAACTTCATGATGTGGGAAAGGGCAATAATAAAATAGATATTGAAAAAAGCATCCTGGTTCTGTCGCAGATGTAAGGATAGCCAAACTGGAGTTTTGGATATCAGCTGTTATGAATTTGAGCCAAATCATCTTCTTTTTGGTATATAGAAATCACTTTAGTTAATTTCTCTGGAATCCATATTGCCTGCTGTTCTTCCTGTGGAAACACACAAACAGACGCCTGACTAAAGACAATCACTGGGTCAGGACTTTAGTTAATCTCTCCAAAATCCAAATCAGCTGCTGTTCTTCCTGTGGAAACACACAAACAGACGCCCAACTCCAGACAATTACTGGGTCAACACTTTTCCATTGTCCTATTAGAATATCCTTCCAAAGTACCTTGGGCTTATGCACATTTTTTGGAAACATATGCCTTTCCACAGCACTAAGTCCTGATGAATCCAAGTTTAAAAAGTTTAGAGTAAAAAGCGTTAATTTAAGTTTATCTTTGGGGAATATATACCCCTTCTCAATTCCGTCTTTGTGCTTTAATAAGTACATTTTTATTGTTTGATGTGCTCTTTCAACTATGCCTTGTCCCTGTGGATTGTATGGGATTCCTGTTATATGAGTAATGCCAAATGATGAGCAAAATTGTTTAAAAGAGTTAGAAGTGTAACCGGGGGCATTATCTGTTTTTAACTGTTTTGGAATGCCCACAGTGGCAAAATTTTGTAAGCAATGAGCTATAACATCTTTAGTTTTTTTCTCCAGCATGAAGGGAGCCCATTAAAAATCCAGAACAAATATCAACTGTAACATGCAAATATTTTAATTTTCCAAATTCTGGCAAGTGTGTGACGTCCATCTGCCAAATATGGTTAGGTATCAATCCTCTAGAATTGACTCCAAGATTAACTTGTGGTAAAAAGGTCACACAATTTTGACATTGTTTTATAATTTGTCTAGATGTTCCTTAGTTTTTTTTGAAATGCTTTTGTAAAGTATAAGCATTGACATGGAACTTTTTAAGAAAATTTATTGCTTCTTCTAGTGTAAAGAAAATATGTATGTATGTCAATTGTAGTTTTATCTGCTAAATCATTGCCCAAACTAAGGGCTTTAGGCAATCCTGTATGTGCCCTGATATGTCCTATAAAGAATGGATCTTTTTTGTCCCAGATTAGACTGTGTATAGTGGAAAGCAAAGAGAAAACAGTAGAGAAAGGGGAAATCCTACCAGCATCTTCAAGGGATACTATAGCATTAACTATATACTGACTATCGGAAAATAAATTAAATACAGAATCTTTAAAAATCACAAAAGCTTGTAATACTGTACTAAGCTCTACCTTGTGAGCTGATTGTTTTGGTACTAAAAATATAAAAGTTGGATCAGGTGTAACTATTGCTGTTGTACCATTATTTAACCCATTGGTGAATATATTTGGAGCATTCATGATAGGTGTTTTCTTGTCATTTTTGGAAAAATTACAGGATGCGATGACCAAAAAGACAATAAAAGATAAGATGGTAAGTGGTTATCAAATGAAACATTAGATTTACACACGATTATTGCCCAAGTATTTAACTAATTAGCTAATTCATCTATTTGATTCATAGTATATGGAGTAATAATTTTATTGGGTGAAATTCCACACACACTCTTTTTGCTGCTTTTATTCCTATGAGTATTAATTCTCCCTCAGCCTCAGGATAGCAAGTAATAATAGTGTTAGAAGAATAAGATAAATGTATCCATAATAATGGACCTTCTTCCCAAAATACTCCTGTAGAAATATTTTTTTTGTTGTTAGTACAATAAATAATAAATGCAAAATTATATCAACTCTATCCAAAAGAATATTTCCCATATATGTTTCAATGATTTTTATTGCTTTTCTTGCTTCAGGCATTAACATTCTGAGTGAATTTGGATCTCATGGTCCTTTTAGGATATCAAATAAAGGTCCCAACTCTCCTGTTGGTATACCTAGATGAGGCCTTATCCAATTTAAGTCTCCTAATAACTCTTGAAAGTCATTAATTGATTTGAGTTGATCTACTCGTATTTGAATTTTTGGTTGACTGACCATGGTTGAGGATAATAGAGCTACTAAATAATTAATTGGAAAATTTAATTGTATTTTACCTATTGCTATCTCTAGGTTATAATTTTTTAATACGTTTGTAAGTGTGGCATACCATTCTAGCAATGGGTTTTTAACTTTGTGTGCTAATAATACATCATCCATATAGTGAAAAGTTTGTATTTCAGGAATTTGATTTCTAAGTGGCTGGATTACTTTGTTAACATAAATTTGACACATAGTTGGGCTGATAGCCATCCCTTGAGGGAGTACTTTCCACTCATATCTCTTGTCAGGACCTTCATGATTCAGTGCAGGTATAGTAAATGCAAAACTTGGAATATCCTCAGGATAAATTGGAATTGAAAATAAAACGATCTTTAATATCTACAACGAAAACATACCAAGTTTTTGGCAAAGCACACAATTGAGGAATCTCTGATTGAGCAGGTCCCATAATAACCATCCCATTATTAATGGCTCTTAAATCTTGCAATAATCTCCATTTACCAGATTTCTTTTTAAGGACAAAAATGAGAGTATTATGGGGAGACACAGAAGGTTGTATATGTCCTTCCGCTAATTGTTGTTTGACCAGGTCATGGGCTACTTGTATCTTTTCTTTAGTCAGGGGCCACTGAGGAACCCATACTGGTCTTTCTGATTTCCAAGTAATATTTATTGTCTCAGTGGCCCTTTCTGAAAATCCAACCCATATCTATCTGTTCCTTGATCTTTTTGTATTGGTGCTGCTATACCTTGTTCTTGCTTTTCTAATCTTTTTCCTTTGCTAAAATATTGTCTAGCCATAATAGTGGGTGAATTTTGATTGATGTTATTTGTTAATGTCAAACCTAATTGATCTAGGACATCTCATCCCCATAAATTTACGGGAAGATGTTCCAATACATATGGCTTTATAGTTCCTTCACATCCTTCAGGATCCTTCCAATCTAATACCGTTGCACTTTTATGGGGATTAGTCGCCACTCCTAGGCCTCGAAGCGTTTGAGTGGCTTGTTGTAATGGCCAATGTTTTGGCCATTCTTGACGACAGATGATGCTAAGGTCTGCACCTGTATCTAGTAGCCCATTGAATTCATGTCCTTGAATATTTAGTTTTAGCATGGGGCGAGAATATAAATTTAAAGAAAGCATAGCCCAATCTACACCTGTGGAGCCTAATCCCTTGGAACCTCTTTCTACAGCATAACTGTAAAATTTATCATGTGGGCTGGGTATTATTAGTAATTGTGCTATTCTATCTCCTGGAGAAATTACTGATATACCCTTTGGAGAACTGGCTATAATTTTTATTTCACCTTCATAATCGGGATCAATTACCCCAGGACTCATCATAAGTCCTTTTAGAGTAGAAGAGCTGCATCCCAATAATAAGCCTACTGTTCTTTTGGGAAGAGGTCGTTTCACCCCTGTGGGAATGATTTGAACTCCCATCTCTGGAGTTAGTATTGATCTGGCGGAGGCACAGATGTCCAACCCTGCGCTCCCTCTGGTTTGTCTGATGAGGGATCTGATGAACAATGTGTCGTGGGCACTACACTGATGGGGTTGCTGGTTTCCTCCAGTGCTCCATATATTTGCGGTTTCGGGCCCCAGAGCATTGGGCCCCCCTCTCCATTTTTTGGCAATGGAGCCGGATGCCTTTCTTCATGATATCGTGGATAAACACCTGGTGCTTGTTTGTTTTTTGATAATGAAGTACCCTCTATGGTGGTTTGAGAATGGTATTCATTAGCCCAATGTCTCCCTCTACGTCATCGTGGCCAAATACCCGGTATTCTAGTCCTTTGATACCTAGTTTTGTTAAACCCTCCTCCTATGGGGCAATTCCTTTTAAAAAGTCCTGTTTGTTCACAATTGTAGCATGTTCTTGGCCTGTCTTCTAAAGCCTGTTTTACTAAAGCTGCCACAATTTGCCCTTTTTCATTAATGTCTCTGGCATCTAAAGCCTGTTTTATTGCAGCTGCCACGACTTGCTCTTGTTCATTAATGTCTCTACCAAATTTAATAAATGTGTTTAAATCTTCATGTTTCCATGGTCTAATGATACCTCTGCAGCAATGATTCGCTTGGTCATAAGCCAGTTGTTTTAATAATGGCATTGCTTGTTCTGTATTTCCAAAAACTCTGTAGCTGTTTCAATAAGCCTATCTACAAATCCAGCGTAAGATTCATTAGCTCCTTGTATTACCTTAGATAATTGACCTTGTAAACCTCCATGTCCTTGTGAAGTCTTCCATGCCCTAACTGCCTCTACAGCAATTTGTGCGTATATGCCAGGATCCTATGGAATTTGTTGTTGCTGATCCTCATAAGGTCTCTTTTCTAACAACAAATCTAGATTTCTCTGAGGATAACCAGCTGCTGCATTTCGCCTAGACATCTCTTTGCAAAATTCCTCATTGGCAACCTTCCATAATAGGTATTGACCTCCATTTAGCACAGCTTTACACATATTAGCCCAATCTGCTGGCGTCATGTTCAAGGTGTTAATGGATTCGACCAAGCTTACAATGAAGTGTGCTTGAGGACCATATGTTGTTACAGCCTCTTTTAGCTGCTTCACTATTTTGAAATTTAAAGCATGGTGAATTCGCTGCCCTCCTACCTCAAATACAGGGCATGTTAATACTTGAGATCCTGTCTCAGGATCCGAACTATCAACTGTTGGGGTTGGGGGCCTTCCAGCACATGGAGGTGGCCTTGTTAGTTGGACATTTACATCCTCTGGTGACAGAAAGGTGTTAGTAGCAGTCTCCTTTTTTAACTTTGCCCCTGATTGCTTTTTATGCTCTAAACTTGGTTCCTCTATCTTTGTCTGAACTGAAGGCTTTGGACTAAGCAAACCAGATATGAACGTCCACAATGGCAATGTGCCAACTGGCATAGTCCCTCGGCTGCTCTTTTTTAATCCTTTTAAATCTTCACCATGATGGTTCCATTGTGATATATTTAATGACTCCTCCTTCAAAAGCCATGGGCTACATTTTTGTATTGTATCAACAAATGCCCTGACTGTCCTTGATATTTCTGAGATGCCTCCTTTCTCTAACAATTTATTTAACACTCTTTCAGTTTGTTTTTTACTAATTTCTGATCCCGTATTTCTATTATAATACAACCCAACAAGATGACGCCAAACAAAACTGAGACAGAATTAATTAAAAAGGGAACAACAAAAAGTCATTATAGCCTTTCTATCCTCCTGACATGTGCATCCGTCCTTTATACCTATCTGTTCCTCAGACGTAAATAGTTTTTTCTCAGATGTGAGTGGTTTTTCTTCCGTCCCACTCATCTGCAGGAACAGGCAACTTAAAACAAAAGTGAAGCAAAACAAAGGAGTCATCTTAAAATGGCTACCCATCCTTTCACCTTGCCCACAGGGGCAAGCAGTTTACCTTATCACCTACCCTCAGTCGTTCCCCATGTGAGCCACCAAATGCTGCAGTCTGGCTGGGCATGATTCAGGAGCCACTTGTCAAAAAAAAAAAAAAAAAAAAAACTAACTTTATTTTTAGAACCACACACGGCAAACAAAACAACTCCTCAGGAAAAACCCTCAGAGCCCAACTGCCACTACTGGCTTCCTTGTAAAGTCTCTCTCACACACACAAGCCTCTCCACCTGCCACAATCCTACTGCTCTTGAGGCCGATTGGCTGGGTGGAGCCAAAAAAGTTCCCCAAGGAGCAGCTCCATGGTCTGAAAGGGCAGGGAAACAGCCCAATGAGCATCACCACAGAGGAGCCAATCAGCTAGATGATGCTGAGGTCGCTGTGAGCCAATAATCAGCCGGCAGCTGGAAATTTGCTGGCAGCTGGAAGTTTGCTGGGGCCCCTTCAGCTGTGGCTCTCAACAAATTCCTGTCTCATTTCTCTGTAGCCTATTCAGCACATGTATTTTTATATGCACATATAGTATCCTATCTGTTATCACATGTACATTTTTGTGAGGTGGCTGACTTGGCAGATACAAATTATGAGAAGAGATCACTCCTCCTAAACATTGTTGGAACTGAAAATTCAAAATATGGGTGAGCTTCCTAGTAGAACAACATTATACATAAATCCATTTTCAGTGAAATAAATATTTTTGCATCTGTGGATGACATATATATTTCATGATGAATTTTGATTGGAATACACACTCTACAAATTTTTCAAAATATTAAATATATGAGTCTTATTATACACTCCTTAAAATCATTCATATTCATGTATGTGGATTTATGATCAACTTTTCACAAGATAATTCTCAGAAATATTCATCAACCTGAAATACATATTTGTTACCTAGTACTGAAAGATAACTTCAGTGGATGGTGCATACAAATCCTAATATTTATACAGTAATACCCAGTTTAATATCAATGCAAGTAGTTTCCTATGGGACATGATGTGTATTTTCCGGTTCATTTTTATTCAACAGTGGTACATTACTATTTTCTCAGTTTATGCACATCATAGGATATATATTTCATCCACAAGTTCACAAATTTATAGGCATTTGTTTCAATTTCAATCACTTCCTGCTTCAGAACACATATATTCCTCCAGATTTTTTGACTGGTCTTTTCATGAGACTTCTTTTCAAACACATTATTTTCGATTTCCATAATCACTTTTGAAGCAAAACTCACACATTCTTCTTGATAAACCATAACCCTAATATTACCGTTAGATTTATGACTGGTTATAATGAATGTATGTATATCAATTTAAGATTTCCTTTACATTTTCAGATATTAATTAAATCAATTATTTAAAGTTGGAACCAGTTACATTATTTGTTCACAGTATGGTCTATTCATGCATTATTTCTATATTCATAGACACATGGTACACCTCTTTGTTCCCCCAATACGAATTTATACGTCTTCAAAATATTGCTCCCAGTAATGGTGGAAGAAATACTCATGTCACCTAATCTACATATACATTTTATCACAGTAACATTCTGGACACAGAAAACAAAGGTCACTCTTATGATTGTACCAAAGCCTAAAAGGAAAGTGAGCATGCATTACTAAAAACATCCATGTCCAGGTTGCCTAATGCTCTCAAATGTAAATCCTATTGTTGACTATATATTTGTTTCTTCCTAAGATTATATATTCAATCTCAAGCCTGTTGAAAATATCTCATCCTATCCCTCACTTTAAACTTTGCCTGATTTCTTAAAGTCTCTATTGACATCTGCTTTCCTACATATTTTCCCCAGTTCTCATTTTGACTGACTCTTCACATGTGCTGATATTTACATTCACTCTCTACTTGAAAACCTATTGCTAGAGAACTTTTTGTCCAAATCCTATACTCACTCTTGTTTCTAAACCTAGCAACTATCTTCCTAATCCTACGGACTTTCTTTTTTTAATTGGATGTTCTCTTCAACATTCAATCATCCAAGGTACAAGGTCCTATGCCATTGAATATCGATTTATCTGAGACATCTGGGCAGGACATAACTCAAAGCTAAGTAACCCACTCAAGGGCCCAATGCCCTTCTGGGCTTCAAATTGTACCTAGATTTCTGTTTTCATACTTGTATTTCACCTATATATTCTTGTAAATATCCCAGTCTCCCAATACCATTATTCATCCTTCAGAATGATTCCTAACCAAAATCGAATATGTTATTAACCCTAACCATAGACTTTTCCCTCAATCTAACTTTACACGTGAGCTGGGAGAGTGTGATCAGGAAAGTCTCAGTGGAGAAACCCTGCTTTGGGCCATTTGCTTACCTATTGTTCTGTTGCCCAGAATATCAGGAAGTTCTTTGCCTCAGGTCACCCTTTTGTGAAGCCTGAAGAAAGCTGTTTTCAAATGGAAATGAATGAGCATCACTTGTGGCTCTTTGGGTCAAATGAGTTCTTTAAGCCATGAAGAGGTGCTTGGGTTTTCTCATGACGCCAAATCACATAAAGAATCTATACCTATCAGTCAGTAGTAGTCAGTCAATATTGCTCCTAAAAATGGTGGAGAAATACTCATGTCAAATGATCTACATATATATATATATATATATATATATATATATATATATATATATATATTTAATCACAGAAATATTCTGGGACAGAATTCAAAGTTCACATTTATGATTGTACCAAAGCCTAAATGGAAAGTGAACATGGATTACTAAAAATATCATGTCCAGGTTGCCTAATGCTCTCAAATGTAAATCCTATTGGTGACTACATATGTGTTTCTTCCTAAGATAATATATTCAACCTCAACCCTGTTGAAAATGTCTAATCCTATCACTCACTATATACTTTGCCTGATTACCTAATGTCTCTATTTATATCTGCTTTCCTACATATTTTCCCAATATCATCATTGTGACTGACTCTTCACATGTGCTGACATTTAAATTCATTCTCTAACCGAAAACCTATTGCTAAAGAACTTTTGTTGCAAATTCTACATGCACTCTTCTTCCTAATCCTAACTACTATCTTTCTAATCTTACTGACTATCCCTTTTTGACTGGATGTTCTTTTCTACATTCAATCATCCAAGGTACAAGGTCATATGCCATTGTATATCGATTTATCTGAGACATCTGTTCAGAAGTTAATTCAATGCTAAGTATCCCAAGCAAGGGCCCAATGCCCTTCTGGGCTTCAAATCATACTTAGATTTCTGTTTTCATGCATACATTTCACCTCTATATTGTTATAAATATCGCAGGTTCCCAATACCATTATTCACCCAGCAAAATGATTCCTAACCCAAATCGAACCTGTTATTAACCCTAACCATACAGTATTCCCTCAATCTTACTTTACAGAAAAGCAGGGAAAGAGTTGGTCTTATAATACTGGAATGTAATGGATCTTCCACCTGGTGATAACCTCAAATGTCCATGGCGAAATGATCCCTGGAGAATATGTAGGCAGCTATGAAGGACCTGAGAGAGCAAAAGGCATCTTCCATGGCAAACGGCTTGGTCAGGATAAAGGGTTGTGTCTGAATCAGCTTCTATTCTTAAAGCAGAGAACATGAGCCAACCCAGGCCTGTGTGTAGATCTGTTCCTGGGAGATTATGGTTGATATACAATTCAAACTTGTTAAAGTGTCACAGGAATTAGGGCCAGCCTCCATCTCATGGGAAGCTTGGAAGCAACGTTTGGACAAAGTGGTTGCCAAGAGAGTGACCTCATTCAGTTCCTGAAGGAGGAACTAAAAACAGTTCCATCACACTTCAGTGGTGATGGAACTCTCTGAACTTGGGATCCAGGATGCCAGGCACCCATAGCCAGTCCCAGTCCCAGTCCCAGTGGTCTCACTTGTTTGGATTTACAAAGACAGAGTCAGTCTTTCTTGGTACCTACAGATGTGAGGAAGGCCAAATGCAAGAAAGCTCTGAAGCAGAGCTTTTCCTGAGAAAGCAAGTAGAGGCTCCGCTGGCTCCTGACAACTTCACGGAGTTGGCCAAGGAGACCAGATCTAAGACAGGACAGGCCATTTCGGGGGAACATTATTGGCCCACAAGTCAGAGGACACTCCGGATAGTCACAGACCTACCTGGGCGAAGGAGGTGCCTTTTTGTTTGTGGTTATGAGTTTGTGGTCTTGTGTCATGTTCTTAGAATAGGTAGAAAAGTAGGTTTGTTTAGTTTGGAGTGGACTGTTTCTAGTAAGTCGTTTGACAAGGCGAGTGTTTCTATGTCTGTGTATCACATTGTGTCCGGGGTTGTAGACATTAAAAAAAATGCATCAATGGATGTGTCCTATCTAGTAGAAAGCTTCACAGCATTTATCCAGCCAAATTGATGAATGGACTGTAGCTTGCCTTATGGATGGGCAACACCTACTATCTTTCTAAGTTCCTGTTTTCTTCCTGAATTCTGGCCACTCTCCATTATAAGCCCATGGTTTTGTGTCCAAGATATGTACCCCCTCCAAACTCTGTAACATGGCCATGAACTGGATAGCTGAAGTGAATGGCGAGCATCTCAGAAAACTCAGATATCAGTGTGACCAGGAAAGTCTCAGTGGAGAAACCCTGCTTTGGGCC